>NW_014040565.1:0-1719 GCF_000143105.1 Grosmannia clavigera kw1407 | reverse complement strand
CTGCGTTGGCGCAGTCTGCGCACAGGCCACAGCACGTGCTAGCGCACGGGCCAAGTAGAAACGGGGTCGCGCCTGTCCTGCGCACTTGGTGCGCCAGAGGTGCGCCTACGATAAAGAGTGCCTCCCGCACTCCCTTAGAGTGCAGAAGGCAAGAATTAGCTATTGAATATACGGCTGCTTCCTCCTGTTAAGAAGATACCTCCTTGCCTGCCTGACTTACCTGGCCTACCCAAGTACACCTTTAACAATTCCTAATTCTTCTACCATCAGGCTACCCGAGTCAGGAGGCAGAAGGAGCAATGGCACCTCGAAAGACCACGAAGCAAACGTCGCACGCACGTAGTGCGCAGGAAGAGAGCAGCTCTGGGGCAACAGTCGAGAACCCCCTCAACCCTATCGTCGAAGAAGTAGAGAACGAAGACTCTGATCTCTCAGAGGAGGATTACGAGCAACTGGATGACGACGATGCGGGCGAAGGCCCCTCAGGGCAGACCATTAGGCCCACCACAGACCAGATGGTAGCGGACCTCATTGCTGAAAATGATCGACTGCGTGAAGCGGAGCGCTTAAAGCAGCGAATAGTAGACCTACAGCAACAGCTCCTAGATACGGGAGCAACCCGAGCGAAGGGTAAGCGCACCCGCAGCGAGGACTCCGACGAAGACAGCTCTCGCAGTCAAGATATCATCTTAAAAAGCGGCATCGAACCGCCCTTTAAGACACCTAGCAGCTTCCAAGAGCGCGCCACCTGGCTACAGGCTGGGAAGCGACACTTCCATCTAGCCCCTAATAAGTTCAGAAGCGCCAGTCACCGGATTAATTACATGCTCGAATACATGGAGCAGTCATGCCGCACTACATGGGAAACGCGCCTGCGGAGCATGACAGACGCAGCAGTGGCGAAGGCCTGGAGCGACTGGGATGCATTTGAGGCCTGGACCTTAACCCTTGTGGCTAATCCTCATAACATGGCTTTCATCGTCACCGATAGAATCGGCAAGGCTCACCAAAGATCAGGGCAGACCCCCCAAGACTTCGATAACTACCTTGCCTCCCTCGAAAACCAACTGCCCATTAAATCGGAAGAGGAACAGGCGCAGTTGCTGTTCTCCAAGCTACTCCCAGAATTAAAAGAAGATCTCTTGAAATTAAATGAGATACCACAGACTAGAGCGGAACTAGTGGCTAGAGCGATGACGTTTTGGAGCTTGAAGAAGCCAGAGGCTCGGTCGAAACAAGACAACAACAGCACGCGCGGCAGAAGGGCGCAGGAGAATCGAAGGGGCCGCGAGGGCGGCTATAAAAATAACACTAATCGAGAAAACAATCGCGGCAACTACTACGGTAGTGCTAGAGGCAGAGGCCGAGGCAAAGGGAGAGGCGGACCAGCCGCTACGGCTACCGAGGGCCACCAAAAGAACCCTACCTATACGAATGAAACGCCTGGGACAAACCGAGACCCCCAGGCGTTACTAGAGACGATTGAGATTAGTGATCCTTTTCTTATCCAAGCTTCTCTCCTCGGACCAACAACCACGGAAGTATCCGCTGCGTGGGATACTTGCGCAAGTCTTGATACCATTGACCACGAATTCGCGAGACTACAAGGACTGGAATCTACGAAGATGTTAGTACCAACCCTTGAAGCGCATGACGGGAGCATTACGAGCGCAGCGGGAGCGTGGAAGGTGCCCTGCGTATGAGGGACTCTCGCGGGTA
>NW_014040566.1:0-2493 GCF_000143105.1 Grosmannia clavigera kw1407 | reverse complement strand
TTCCGCCTACTGCTTGCTTTAGCTACTAGTAGCCTAGTAATTAAGTCTATAGAGATTTCTTACTAAGGACCTTATAGTAGCAGTAGCAAGTTTAGCTTACTATATTGCGCGTGCCGTTTAATCGTCTATCTCTAGCAAACTAGGCATAAGGCGATGTAAGCCTTTACATCCTTCTTTATTTCTTCCTAGTAGAAGTAGCAACAAAGCAGTTCTAGGGTCTTAGCAACTACAAAGTACTTAAAGATCTAGTTGTTATAATAAAGCTATAGTAGCTCTTAATAAAGAACGTACACGCCGCCTATATACAGGCGGTTTTCCTATAGTAATATACTGTCTAGTACAAGGCTTTATAGCTTTGTTACACCTTTTACGCTTATAGTATACTCTACGCGCGCCTTAACAACTTATACCTCTAGGTCTACGTCTTAGATTCTTACTATCGCTCTGCGAATAGCTTTAAGGACTTCGTTTTCTTAAAAGTATAGATGTAAGGCAGCAACGATAGCTAGTTGCTATAGTAGGCTAGAGTATACTAGGTTTCTATCTACGCCTATTAAGAGCGTTAAACCCTTAATTAGCGCCGCAGCGATAATATCCCTAAGGTCTCCTTAAGGTCTCTTATAGTCGTCTAGCCTTCCTAGTTTACCACGCTTCGCCTGCTTAGGCGGTGCGCTGTTTTGCGCTACAGTAGCTCGCTGCGTAAGATCTAAGGCCACTAAGATCCTAGAGGTAGCGCTTAGCTCCTCTTCCCCGCTAGGTCCTTTTGCAGGTGCGCGCATCTTACGCGTCTTATTCGTATAAGCTGCGTTAGTAACTAGCTTAGCGCTATTGTCTTCTATAATAGATGCGCGCATTTTACGCGTCTTTCGCGCTATAGCTATAGTGCCTGCTAACTATACGTCTTTCTTTTATACCCTAGTAACAGTTATTCTAACTCGTCTAGGTTTATTAAAGTAATCTAGCCGTCTTAACGGCGCATTAGCCAGGTTTGTTACGCCTAGTCTATGCTTAATTATAAAGTTAAAAGAGAATAGGTATATAGCCTAGCAAGCCCTACGTCCGTTATACCTTAGCTAGGTTATAAAGGTGCGTAAGTTGTTATAGTTTAACAAAACTTTAATCGTCTTTTTGCTACTATTAAGGTAGTGTTGCTATTGCTTAAAGGAGTCTACAATTGCCAGTAGCTCTTAATCTAAGGTGCTATAATTTAGCTCTAGTCCTTATAGTTTTCTTAACTAGAAGGCAATTAAGTGCTAGGCTCCCTCTTTGTCTTATTAAAAGATAATCCCGCTAATAGCTACCTTTAAAGTATTAGTCTCTACGCGTATTACCCGTTCTAGGTTAAAATAGCGTAGCAGAGGTGCTTTTATAAATGCCTCCCTTAGCATTGCAAAGGCTGCGCGCTCCTTGCTCTCTAGCTGCACTAGTCCTAGCTTTTTACTATTTTTGCTGCTTTATAGCAGCCTTAACAAAAGAGATAAGATGTTTAAGTAAGCTTTAATAAAGCAACGATAGAAGTTGTAGAATCTAAGGAAGACTTGCACCTCCCTAAATGTTTATAGCGTTAGCTATTCTACGATTGCGTATACTCTACGCAGGTCTATTGTAAACCCTTTGCTTTTAATAATAAACTCTAGGAATTTAACTTCTTATTAGTAAAATAAGCATTTGTTGCTATTAACAAATAACTAGGCTTGCTAAAAACGCTTAAAGACCTAGTTTAAGTGCTTTATATGCTCCTTTTTATTGCGTAAGAATATAAAGATATTATCTAAGTAGACAATATAGATTGTATCTACTAAACTATGTAGCGCTTAGCTAATATAGTACTAAAAGGTTGCTAGGGCGTTAGTTAGCCTAAAAGGTAAGACTAGGTATTTAAAGAGACTATATCTAGTTTAAAAAGCTATCTTTTATTCGTCTTCTTCTTTAATTCTTAAGCGGTAATACGCCTCTTTAATATTAATTTTTAACATTACCTTTATTCTTGCTATATAGTCTATAATCTTAAAGATTAAGAGTAGCAGGTATTAGTTCTTTACTATAACCTTATTTAACCCTTTATAGTTAACGTATAAGCGTAAGCTTTTATCCTTTTTAAGCACAAAAAGGATAGGTGCGCTTATAGAGCTTTTTAATAAGCAAATTCGTCTTGTCGCTAGGTTATTGTTTAAGTACTAGCGTAGCTCTCTTAATTCTCTTTACAACAAAGAATATATTGTCTTATATAGTAGTTAACCGCTAAGTAAAAGATTAATTGCATAGTCGGTAGCCTTGTGTAGTAGTAAAACCTTAGCGTTAAATAAATTTAGCACGTTGCTATACTTACGCGCTAAATGCGCGGGCAGTGCGCCTATGCCTCTTAAATAACCTTTTACTTCTAGGTCGCCTAGTAAGATTATATATACCTATGCGCGCTCTTTACGCGCTATAGTAAGGAAGATTTCTTATAGTATAAGTTGTATAGTCTTTATGCGTACTTTCTGAGACAGG
>NW_014040567.1:0-4279 GCF_000143105.1 Grosmannia clavigera kw1407 | reverse complement strand
ACACCTTAAAAGAACTACAAAGCAAACGTCGCACGCACGTAGTGCGCAGGAAGAGAGCAGCTCTAAGGCAATAGTCGAGAACCCCCTTAACCCTATCGTCGAAGAAGTAAGAGAATAAAGACTCTAATCTCTTAGAGAAGGATTACAAGCAACTAGATAACAACGATACAGGCGAAGGCCCCTTAAGGCAGACTATTAGGCCTACTACAGACTAGATGGTAGCGGACTTTATTGCTGAAAATAATCGACTACGTAAAGCGAAGCGCTTAAAGTAGCGAATAGTAGACCTATAGCAACAGCTTTTAGATATAAGAGTAACCTAAGCAAAGGGTAAGCGTACCCGTAGCAAGGACTCTAATAAAGACAGCTTTTGCAGTTAAGATATTATCTTAAAAAGCGGCATCAAACCGCTCTTTAAGATACCTAGTAGCTTTTAAGAGTGCGCCACCTAGCTATAGGCTAGAAAGCAATACTTCTATCTAGCCCCTAATAAGTTTAGAAGCGCTAGTTACTAGATTAATTATATGCTTAAATATATAAAGCAGTTATACCGTACTATATAGAAAACGCGCCTATAGAGCATAACAAACGCAGTAGTAGTAAAGGCCTAGAGCAACTAGAATGCATTTAAGGCCTAAACTTTAACCTTTATAGCTAATTCTTATAACATAGCTTTTATTGTTACTAATAAAATTAGTAAGGCTTACTAAAGATTAAGGCAAACCTTTTAAGACTTTAATAACTACCTTGCCTTCTTTAAAAACTAACTACCTATTAAATTAAAAGAGGAATAGGCGTAGTTGTTATTCTCTAAGCTACTTTTAGAATTAAAAAAATATCTCTTAAAATTAAATAAGATACTATAAACTAGAGTAGAACTAGTAGCTACAGCAATAACGTTTTAAAGCTTAAAGAAGCTAAAGGCTTAGTTAAAACAAAATAACAATAGTACGCGCGGCAAAAAGGCATAGAAGAATTAAAAAGGCCGCAAAAGCGGCTATAAAAATAACACTAATTAAAAAAACAATCGTAGCAACTACTATAATAGTGCTAGAGGTAAAGGCTAAGGCAAAGAAAGAGGCAAACTAGCTATTATAGCTACTAAGGGCTACTAAAAGAACCCTACCTATACAAATAATAAGCGTATAAAGTGCTTTATTTATAAAAGCAAAGGCTACTTTGCCTAAAACTGCCTAAAGAGGCAAAAGACTATATTAGTAAATTTAGTTTAACTAACTAAAAAGAATACTATAAAGGTAAAAAACTAGAAACGCCTAGGACAAACTAAGACCTCTAGGCGTTACTAAAGACAATTAAGATTAATAATCCTTTTCTTATCTAAGCTTCTCTTCTTAGACTAACAACTATAGAAGTATCCGCTACATAGGATACTTACGCAAGTCTTAATACTATTAACTATAAATTTGCGAGACTATAAAGACTAGAATCTATAAAGATATTAGTACTAACCCTTAAAGCGTATAATAAAAGCATTATAAGCGCAGTAAGAGCGTAGAAGGTACCTTTATATATAAAAGACTCTTATAGATATACCTATAAGATTATATAAGTTTGTATAAGAGTTACTAAACCTACTAAGTATTAAGGCCTAATAATATTACTATTAATAACAACCCTCTAAAGTAAGAAAGTTTACTTAAAGCTAGCAAACCGCCGCTAGTAGTTTAAAGCATATACAAAGACTATATAACTTATATTATAAGAAATCTTTCTTGCTATAGCGCGTAAAGAGCGCGCATAAGTATATATAATCTTGCCGGGCAACCTAGAAGTAAAAGGTTATTTAAGAGGCATAGGCGCACTGCCCGCGCATTTAGCGCGCAAGTATAGTAACGTGCTAAATTTATCTAACGCTAAGGTCTTACTGCTATATAAAGCTACTAACTATGCAATTAATCTTTTACCTAGCAGTTAACTACTATATAAGACAATATATCCTTTGTTGCAAAGAGAATTAAGAGAGCTACGCTAGTACTTAGACAATAACCTAGCAATAAAACGAATTTGCCTATTAAAAAGCTCTATAGGCGCACTTATTCTTTTTATGCCTAAGAAGAACAAAAGCTTATGCTTATACGTTAACTATAAAGGGTTAAATAAGGTTATAGTAAAAAACTAATACTTGCTACCTTTAATCTTTAAGATTATAAACTACGTAGTAGGAATAAAGGTAATGTTAAAAATCAACATTAAAAAGGCGTATTACCGCCTAAGAATTAAAGAAGAAAACAAATAAAAGATAGCTTTTTAAACTAAATACAGTCTCTTTAAATACCTAGTCCTACCTTTTAAGCTAACTAACGCCCTAGTAACCTTCTAGTACTATATTAGCTAAGCACTGCATAGTTTAGTAGATACAATCTATATTATTTATTTAAACAATATCCTTATATTCTTACATAACAAAGAGAAGCATACAAAGCACCTAAACTAAGTCTTTAAGCGTCTTTAGCAAGCCTAGTTATTTGTTAACAGCAACAAATACTTGTTTTACTAACAGGAAGTTAAATTCCTAGGGTTTATTATTAGAAGCAAAGAGTTTGCGATAAACCTGCGCAGAGTACGCGTAATCGCAGAATAGCCAACGCTACAAACATTTAAGAAGGTGCAAGTCTTCCTTAAATTCTACAACTTTTATTATCGCTTTATTAAAGCTTACTTAGACATCTTGTCTTCTTTGTTAGGGCTGCTATAAGGCAGCAAAAATGGCAAAAAGCTAGGACTAGTGCAGCTAAAAAGCAAAGAGCGCGCAGCCTTTACAATGCTAAAGGAGGCATTTATAAAAGCACCTTTACTACGCTATTTTAACCTAGAATAAGCAATACGCGTAGAGACTAATGCCTTAAAGGTAGCCATTAGCAGGATTATCTCTTAATAAGATAAAGAGAGAGCCTAGCACTTAATCGCCTTCTAGTTAAGAAAACTATAAGAACTAGAGCTAAATTATAGCACTCTAAATTAAAAGCTACTAGCAATTATAGACTTTTTTAAGCAATAGCAACACTACCTTAATAGTAGCAAAAAGATAATCAAAGTCTTATTAAACTATAACAACTTACGCACCTTTATAACTTAGCTAAGGTATAATAGACGCAAGGCTTGCTAAGCTATATACCTATCCCTCTTTAACTTTATAATTAAGCATAGACTAGGCGTAATAAACCTAGCTAATACGCTGTTAAGACGGCTAGATTACTTTAATAAACCTAGACAAGTTAAAATAACTATTACTAAGGTATAAAAGAAAGACGCATAGTTAGTAGGCACCGCAGCTATAGTATAAGAGACGCGTAAAATGCGCGCACCTATTATAAAAGACAATAGCGCTAAGCTAGTTACTAACGCAGCTTATACAAATAAGACGCGCAAAATGCGCGCACTTGCAAAAGGACCTAGTAAGAAAGAGGAGCTAAGCGCTACCTCTAAGATCTTAGTAGCCTTAGATCTTACGTAGTAAGCTACCGTAGCGCAAAACAGCGCACCGCCTAAGCAGGCAAAGCGTAGTAAACTAGGAAGGCTAGACAACTATAAGAGACCCTAAGAAGACCTTAAGGATATTACCGCTACAGCGCTAATTAAAGGTCTAACGCCCCTAACAAACGTAGATAAAAACCTAGTATACTCTAGCTTATTATAGCAACTAGCTATCGTTGCTACCCTACATTTACACCTTTAAGAAAACAAAGTCCTTAAAGCTATTTGCAAAGCAATAGCAAGAATCTAAGACGTAAACCTAAAGGTGCAAGTTATTAAGGCGCGCGTAGAGCGCACTATAAGCGTAGGAGGTGCGACGAAGCTATAGAGCCTTGCACTAGATAGTATATTACTATAGGAAAACTGCCTATATATAGGCGGCGCATACGTTCTTTGTTAAAAGCTACTACAGCTCTATTACAACAACTAGATCTCTAAGCACTTTGTAGTTGCTAAGACCCTAGAACTACTTTGTTGCTACTTCTACTAGAAAGAAATAAAGAAGAACATAAAGGCTTACATTACCTTATGCCTAGTCTGTTAAAGATAGACGATTAAACAGCACGCGTAATATAGTAAGCTAAACTCGCTACCGCTACTATAAGGTCCTTAGTAAGAAATCTTTATAGACTTAATTACTAGGCTACTAGTAGCTAAAGCAAGCATAGGCGGCAAAGTAAATGCAATTCTAGTAATTGTTAACTACTTTATAAAGATAAACCTTTTCTTTGCTATATAGACTACCCTAACAGCTAAAGGCCTTGCGCACCTTATGCACTAATAT
>NW_014040568.1:0-919 GCF_000143105.1 Grosmannia clavigera kw1407 | reverse complement strand
CGGCGCCTGGGACAGTCAGAGCGAGGACGAAACGAAAGGGCAAGCAGCGTACGGATTTCTTTGCAGGAGCTCGGCATGGTGGCGGCAGGTTGTCGGACAGCGCATCGGATGATTTGCAAATTCACATTCACATTCGCATTCGCAGTAATTCGCACCTCGACAGAGTCCTGATTGGACGCCACGTGTGGCGCACCACGGCCGCTAAGCCACTGCGAACGTGCCCCGTAGCTGCAGTTCGCGTAGTGTGCCCCATAGCGACTGCTGCGTGTATTACGGAGTCCTCTGTATCAGGCCGTCATTTGCATGTGACATCATCTACTCCGTAATCACAGTCGATATTTCCACACTCGTCAACGCCTCCTATCTTTTCTTGCCCCATCAACCATGATTGGCACCCGGCTTCTGTCTCCATCAACCGTTTAGTCTGAAGGCGACTCTTCCGCTTCTCTGCTCCTGCCGGTGCCGTGTTCGTCATGGCTGTGCCGTTTGTCGGGCGGCTTAATGTGTCAGTGTGCCCAACCGCTCTCAATAGCGGCCTATCTCTCTCTTTCTCCCAATCTCGCACAAATGCTAACTAGCCGGGACTGCCAGCCCCTAATACACGGCCCTCGTCAGCTCAATCTTTTCTAGTTGCCCTCGAGGTTACCATCCGCATCCTCACCCTGTGTCTGCGTACGTCGGTCTGGCTATCGCTTCGTCTGTTTCCGTGGCCCCCTGACTTGTTTATCCTAACGTAGTCCGCACCTAGTTGGCTTCTTCTATCTCTGCTATCGTGCCCTCGCGAAAGAAATTTAAATCGGTTAATACACCCCGGTCCCAAAGTCGAAGCCCAGAAGAAAAAAAAAAAGTAAAGCGGTTTCCCTGCGTTCCTGTTCTTTTGTTCCTTTGTCCTTTGTTTCTTTTGTGGTCATTGTCTTTT